>NC_133661.1:208105314-208143113 GCF_037893015.1 Macrotis lagotis | reverse complement strand
AACTTCATGTTTAGCAACTTGTATATGGCAGACATCAATTTGACCTGAGATATGCGGATGAGAATGTATGCATAGTCCATAAGCCCAAAGACACCATGCGATGAAGACTTTTCACATCTGAATGGTTTATCAATTTGGCAATAATACTGATTATCATTTGATCAAATTAGCTACAGTCTAGGTGATGGAGTGGATACAGTGCTGAGCCTAGAGCCAGGAAGGCCTGAGTTCAAATTTGGCCTCAAAAACTTATTAGCTATGTGACACTGGGCAAATCACTTCACCCTGTTTGCTTCAGTTTCCTCATCTATAAAATGAGCTGAAGAAGGAAATGGCAAACCACTCCAGTATTTTTGTCAAGAAAACTCCAAATGGGATCACAGGGAGTCAGACACATCTGAAAGGACAGAATAGCAATAACAACAATAAATGTGCCCAATCTTCTCCTCCAATTTACTCATTTACTTCATCCTCCTAAGGAACAAGAAAGCCCATCTAAAATGTTCTATGGAATGACAAACTAAATTATAGTCAAAAGAGGACTGGTCCAGAAATCCAGAGATCTGAGTTCTATTCTTATGCCTACCACTAACTAGCTGTGCTGCCTTGGACCAGTCACTTTACATAACTTCCTCCTTTGCAAAAATTAGGGCTGTAGACTAAATCATCTCTAAAGTCCTTTCCAGCTCTAAAGTCTATGACTCGATGACTCTTGTCTTCTGGGTCCAGACTGATTCAATAAAGCCCTTTTTAGAATTTCATCCTTCTAAGATGCATGTTAGACACTGAACCCAGTGTCTGCCTGTAGGAGATTATGTAAGAAACCACTTGGTCTCCCTGGACCTTACAAGGAATAGATGCATGCTTTTCTAAAAGGAAAACAAAACCTAGGTATTGCACATCAGATTCATCTGGGAGGGACGGCACATACTTGTAAGCCGAGGGTTATTTTCTTTGAGGGGTGGGGGAGAGGATTATTCTGGCAGGAATTTTCATTCTACCTCATCATCCTGATACAGGAACTTTTCTTTCTTCTTGTACTAATTTATACAAGTATCCCTGTAAAAGGCCCCTTGCTTTTATGCATTTTTCCCCTTCAGATAAGTCAGCAAATACATGGAATGAGACAGAGCAGTAAAGAACATCAAATTTCTGTCAAAACAGTTCATAAATATTCAGTATAGTTCTGCACCATGTAGAAAGTTATGAAGATGGCATTAAGATACCAGTAAATCTAAGGGGAAAACCTATGCTAATCGAGATCTTCCATCTTATTACATTTTATTCTTTTATCACATTATTATCCTTCAATAATATAAATGTTAACCAAAAATAACGTCACAGATTTCACAGCCTGCTTCCATGGGACATCATCTTTGTGATCCACAAATCACAAATCAGTATTCCCCCAGCTGACCTCAAAGCTTCATCCATTTGGAGGATGCTTAGAGGAACACGAAGAGAGCATTGGACCTCGAGTCAGGAAGAATGAATTTTGGAGACATAGTATTGGTATTATTTTGGTATTATTTTGGAGATATAGTATTTGTATTATTCCTATTATTATTATTTGCTATATCTCCAAGGCAATTGCCATCACCATGGTGCCCCATCAGCCACAAGAGCTAGGACTTAGAGCATTAAGATTTCCAAAGGACATTACAAATCAATCCTTACAAGCACCATGGAATATAGGTGTTATTTTTGCCCCATTTTATAAATGAGGATACTGAAACATAGGATAAGTGACTTATTTAGGTTTGCATAGCTAGGGAGAGAAATGATCTTTTCTCTCTTATATTAATAACCATTTAACCTTTAGGGAGATATAGATAAATTTCTTTGACCAATACTGAGTTATCAGTGTTACATACTCATACCCTTATTAGAATAAGCTCACTCTTATTCATTTTCTTAACCAATCTGAGTTGATTGTCTCCCTCAGGAATACCTACTCTCCCAAGGACATATAAATATTGACTGGCTTCCCTGAGGGGTTTCTGGCATTTGAAAGTGTCACTGACTCCTTTAAAATTATCTTATATATTTTATTCATATATTTATTTATATTTATTTTAATTTTAGATTTTAAAATTTAAATAAAATATTAATGATATATAAATTTTAATTATAATCTAATAATAAATAATTTTAATTTCCATGATTAATAAAATTATTAATTACCCAGAAACTTTATCTCTCAAACTTGTTGACTTCGAGTCTACAAGAATTTCCAAGTCTAACTCCATCAGAGCTGTCACACTAGTAATTGTCTAAGGCTGGATTTGAACTCCCATATTCCTAATCCTCAGTCTAGTGCTCCATCCAGTCTGCCATCTGGCAGCCTATAGGTATTAGTAGTACCCGATGACCTTCTTTCCATTATTTCTTATGATTTTCAATGAATCAGAGTGTCCAACCAGAAAGGACATTTTATTGTCAGCTGTTGTAGTCTAACCTAAGATCTCAAAACACTGGCTAATGAAAGATTGTTTCTTCTCACAAAGAAGTTGGCAATTCCTACTCTGGATGATAGGTGCTCATTTGATTCCTGAATTGAAAAAAATGATTTTTATGTGCTCATGTAACATCTTAAAATATCCATGCTTCTCTGTATTAATCTTTATATAAAAAATATTCATTTTTTAAAAAGAATAAAATTACTTCTTGCTTTTCCTGTTGAATTAAGATAGGCTTCGTAATCCTCCTTTTTTGCAAGCTTCCACTTAAAACTGTATTTCTTTGGAGTTGACTTTACAATGTTGATGCCTCTTTGCTTATTTGTAGTGAACCCCTTCTATCAAAAGAAACATTCTGGAGTCCTAAATTCAATAAGGCACACTGTTAGTACTATACTGTAGTTAAAAAGTATTGCCCACTCCAGGGGGGCAAGCAAAGGCTATTGACATGCTTGCTTGATGTATGAAAAAACAAATTAGTCCCCCATCCTTTCTACCAGCAGGGTACAATGACCCAGCATGTAAAAGTCAACTCAAACTGCTGTATAGCATATTAACTTTTTTTTTGGTCAGGAAAAATTCAGACTAACCAAATCAACTGTGTCTTGTTTGCAAATTGTATCGCTAAGTGAATGTGGAATAATTTTGGGAGAGGGATAGGTTTTAGGTGACTGTGATTCATGAGGGAGGGCTGATGGTTGTTCAGTTTGTCATGGGGGAACTTGTAAGAGTGAAGCAAGAGGTGGAGAGAGGGGAGAAGAATAAAGAAAAGCAATTATCTTTCTGACTAACTTAGTAATGCAAACTTTGTTCTATAATCTAGTGTCTCTCTGAAATTGCTGAGTGTATTTCCATTGTTTCTTCTAAAAGAAGGTATTAAGGGTGGTTAGGTGGCACAATGGATAAAGCACCAGCCTTGGAGTCAGGAGTACCTGGGTTCAAATCCAGTCTCAGACACTTAGTAATTACCTAGCTGTGTGGCCTTGGGCAAGCCACTTAACCCCATTTGCCTTGCAAAAAACCTTAAAAAAAAAGAAGGAATTAAGGAAAAGAAGTAGCTCTTTGGTGTTCTCCATTAATCTTAAGGTTTCTGTATATGGGTAGTTATGTGGTGCAGTAGATAGAGTGCTAGGTCTGGAGTCCTGAAGAACTGAGTTAAAATGTGACCTCAGACGGTTCCTAACTGTTTACTCTGGGCAAGTCATTAACCCTGTTGGACTCAGTTGTCTCATCTCTAAAATGAGAAGTAAATGGCAAACCACTCCAATATCTTTGATAAGAAAACCACAAATGTGGACAACAACTGAACAACAATTGGTCTCATCTAGTTGATAGGGAAATTCAAAAATACTCTGTTAGTCATGCTTTATTTTTTGTTCTGTGATACAAAGGAAATAATTTCTCAAGTAGCAAATGAAGCCCTATTTTATGCCAGTATGTAAAGAGACAGAATAATGTGCAATTTTTTTTTAAAATAAGGTCTCACACTTGCCCACTATCCCAGAGATGTGGGTCAGTAAAATATTCTTTTCATTATTCAGAAGAGCAAATAATAAAAGAAAAAAAGCAATAACTTTCTAATTAAGATATCTTTATTAAGATATAGATGATCACACCAATGGTCGATATTAGTATGTTTTTTCTAATCTTCTACTGGTGGTGATTTGAAGTAATAATTAAAGTAGTAGGAGGAAATGTAGTTTGATTTTCATGGAGCTTTGTTATAAATCAAATGATGAGGATACTGGGGCAGACTGTAAGGCAAAAACTACAGTCCTGCCAAGAACTGGAAAACCCATCCAGGTTGGTTGTGAGAGGTAGGCACTGTACTGCAAGTGAGATATGTTCAGAAAGACTTCTAGTCTACAAGAATTTCCAAGTCTAACTCCATCAGAGCTGTTTTGCAATGACTGAAGGTGGAACACTGGTGAATGTCCCAAAGCTACAAGTAAAGAGAGAAGGAAGATGAAGAGAAGTCCAGAAAGAGTAGTGAGGGAGGAGGGAGGAGACACATGATAGTCCAATGAGGAAATTACCAATCAGGAGAATGAGGACTCAGGGTGGAGATTTCCCCAGGATTGGAAAACTGTAGGCAAAGAAGTCCAGACTGTGAAGTAAGGCACCAGTTTGGTGAAATATGAACACCATGTTACCCTGTGGTGTAAATTCTAAATATGCAGCAGGAAATCTATCTGGATCCTGAAGCAAGTTAAGAACAGATACAGGGAATATGTTTTTTTTTTAAATTTTGAATATTTGAAGACAAAAAGCAATGAGTTTCTTCTGCTCATTTGTACGACTTCTTCCTTCCTAGAGACAAGTTCGATGATATGGTTGATACAACACTCAATCTAGAGTAAGGAAGGTGTAAATTCAAATCTAGCCTTACTAGCTGTTTGATCCTGTGCAAGACACTTAACTTTTGTCTACCTCAGTTTCCTTATCTATAAAATAGGGATAACAAAAGCACCTACCTCCCAAGGTAAAGTGAAATAATGATTGTAAAGCACTTAACTCATAACTGGTATATAAAGAATATTATGGAAATGTTAGTTATTATTAATATTCCTTTGGGCTTCTAGTAGAGGTTCTACAACATAAAACTATAACTATGGTAGGGCCCAAGTATGGCAAAATGTAGGGACTGCCAATATCACAATCTTAGTGAAATTTTCCTCCCCTTGCCCCAAGTGACTACATGTGGATACACTGATCTCCCATCCCCCTATCATGCTCCCTTGATAACAGGAACCTTATCTCAGTGTGTATAACCTTCCCTAGAAGTAAACTCTGGTTCATTTCCCCATTCTACACCACATACCTCATCCTACCAACAAGTACTGGTCCTTCAAATGGAAATCTCACAGTATTCTAAAGTATACTTCCCAACCCCTTAGTGGACATAGCCCAGGTAAGATCCTCCCTTTCCTCACTTACCATTCCCTCCTTACTTATTCAGTGCACAAAAATTCCTAGTTGTGGCTAAGTTAGAATAGAGAAGCTATTTCTACTCTTAGTTATCATGTCCTCATGGAAAAGAGCAGAGTTAAATGTCAGGAGACCTGTATGATCTGCATTGCCCAACTTAAGGGTACCTATGACTTTAAATTGAAACCACGAGCATAAGCCTCAGCAACAGGAGACCTGGATATTGTTCTTAAATTAACATTATTTAAAATCATATAATTATATTGGTAGGGTGACTTTGGACAAGTTATAACATCTCTGGACTTGTGTTTCCTCATATGGAAAGTTAGAGAGTTGGATGAGTGATCTCTAATGTCCTTCCAGCCCTAATATTTTTTGAAATGAAAACATTTCAAAGAAATGAAAATGTACATTTTCAAATATACCTCTGCCTACTTAGACAACATAGCAAAATGGATTCACTCAATGCATGTGACTGTGGGCAAATAACTCATTCTCTCTGAGCTTTGGCTTTATCATCTGAAAAATGGCAATGATAATACCTGACCTAAATACTTGATGGGTATTGGGTTGTTATTGTTCTTGACTGAAGTGCAAATTGTCTAAAATGATAAAGATTCCAGGGTTTTGATGAGTACAAGAGGTCTGGGCAAAAGCCAGAGTGGAGCCATGGATGTGAACATTTATAATATTCCTGCTGGACTTTGGATGAGGGACTAAGATTCTGTTTTTCTGTGATTTTCCATAAGAGAAGCTAGGAGGCCTGTTTTTTCTGTTCACCTGTCTCTTTATTTTCTGTCCCCCAGACCTCATTGAACAGAAAATGTTTCCACATTCTAGAGATTGATTTTAGTTACCATGGTCATGGTCATAAGAAAACCAGGGGCACTACACAATGGAAGATCAAAGAGATCTTTAAGAAGGATGATATTAGAATACTTATGGATACTACTGGCAAATAAGGAAATTTGTATCCAAAGAGAAGAGAGAGAAGCACAAAGCAACAAAGACATTTATTAAATACTTACTATATGTAAGACACTGTGTTAAGTTGTGTGAGGGATAGAAGTACAAGCCAAAATTTTGGGCACTTATATTCTATTGGTTGAAAACAATATATAAATACATGTAAGCTGAAAAGAATGGTGGAGTTGTAGGATATTATGATAATATAGATTCAATTCAACCTTAAGATTCATTATTTTTTCTAATTGAGTGTAGCAGGGTCATAAGAATCCTTGCAAAATTTGGGCTTTAGAGCCCTGAAAAAGTGTGGACATCAGGACAGAGGCTTATACAGTCATTACTATGAAAGGGGGTTGGGCAACTCCTTTCCTAGAGAATCTAGCCAGAACCCAAAATTTGGGTGAGAACTGGGACCCCAAAAAGAGTTTTCATAGTAATGAAACCCTGAAGATGATGATGACTCAAGAACAGTCCCACTACACAGCAACTACACAGGCAAGTCTCACTACACAGGCAAGAAGTTGTAGTAGCAGAAAACAAGGGACTTTGGTAGGCCAGGATGGAAGTTAAGGGCAGAGAGGACAAGATTATTCTTGCTTGCATCAAAGAAAAGGAGGGCAGTACAGAGGAATTACAAGCTCTCTTCTTCCTAAAGGGACATTTGCTTCAGTTGCTACTCTCAAGTTGTATGTTCACTATTTGTCTGGTATACCTTCTCCATCTTAGAACTCATTTACCAGGATTTCATTTGGCATTGGACCCATTTCTTTGCCTTCTTTTTCCTCTTTATGATCAGATGAATGGCAATAGTTAGACATTCTGTTGGGCATTGAAAGAGCTCTAACAGAACCCCACCTTCTTATTTTATTCTTTGAACATCCACACACCAAAAAGAAAGACTAGATGGAAAAATATTCTCAGTTAGCTTAGAATACCTCAGAAACTTGCTCAGATACATGGGCTACTGAAACAGAATAAAGTTACACTATCCAGAAGGTATGTACCTTCCCCCATTCCTTCTGTAAAGTAACCACACATCCCAAACATACTCCACTATAGTAGACTATAAGTTCCATGAGAGTAGAGACTGAGTCTTATGATAATTTTATGCTTCCCTTATCATCTAGAGGGCTCAGCATGCAGAAACCTTGTTGAGTGATGAGAATTGTGCTAGTTGTGGAGTCAGGAAAGATCTGCATTCAAATTTTTCTCAGGAACTTAAATAGACAATAGAACAAATCACTTAGTCCTCTGTGAGTCTTGGTTACCTCATTTGTAAAATAAGTATAATAATAACTGATAATAACTGTAGTATGTCATGAAATTTCCATGAAGGTCAGACAGGAATCTGTGTGTGTGTGTGTGTGTGTGTGTGTATGTGTGTGTGTGTGAACTTCTTAAGCCTGAAAGTAGTCTATAACTGTGATCTATTATTTATGAGTAGCATCTTGATATACTGGGTAAAGAGAATGGGACATGGCACATATAGTAAAGCAAACTTGGAATCACAAGATATGGATTCAAATCCCAACCATGAAGTTTACTACGTGTATGGACTTGCCTAGTCACTTAACTTCCATGAGACTCAGTTTCCTTAACTGTAAAATTAGTCAGTTAGACTAAGGAAAAGAGAAGGGAATATATAGTGCTTACAACTTGCCAAGGAAGGCATTATTATTATTGTCACCTTTTTAAATTTGAGGAAACTGAGTAAACAAAAGTTAAGTGACTTTCCCAGGGTCATGCATCTGGAATATCTCTAAAGTTGCATTTGAATTCAGATCTTCCTGATTCTAAGTCCACTTTTATTGTCTGAAATATCTAAATGCCTAAATAGAATCTGTAGCTATTCCCAGCTTAGAGTTACAATACTATGGTTTAAATCAGCATTATTTGATTTTATATGTCAGATCTATTGCTTAATATTTAAGGGACTATAGGCATGTCTCTTACTATCTCTGACCTTTAGTTTCTTCATCTGTAAAATGGGAATAAAAACCTTTATAATATCTGCCTCTTTGGGTTTTTGTAAAGCTTGTACGAAATAGAGTAGGTCAAATACTTTTCAAATCCTAAAATGCTAAATAAATATCAGATTTTACTATTCTGAGATCCCATGCATATTCACCACCCTTCTGAAGTGAAGCGGGACTTCTCACACAGATCATATGCCTGTAGTTGGATTCAGTGATGCTTCTAATAGGAATGCAAGTGTAGATAAAGTCTATCTACATAGAATTCTGGTTACTGTGTACATGGTTGTGAATGTTGGGAAAATTTACTTATATAACAGTTACTTACATAACACTAAACCTTATAGTCATTTTATGGGTAAAATAATCACCCTTTCTATGAATCTTTCCATCAAGCATAGCAATATTTTTTTTAGTCTGGCCAGTAGTAGAATAACTAAAACCAATGATGCTGAGGTACATATATCTAGTATAAGAAAATAGGGCCCCTTTCCTCAAGATCTGAGCCCCATTGTCTTGAGCTTAACCCCTCTGCTTCCAATTAATGACCTTTGTTGAAACTAAACGAGGTAATGAATAGAGCACTGGATTTATAATCAGAAAGACATGAATTTGAATTCTGACACTCACTAGTTTTGTGATCCTGAGCAAGTCATTTAATCTCTCCCATGAGGCCTCAGATTTATTATAAAATGGGAATAATTATGGCATGTCCCTCACAGGGTTATTTTAAAGATCAAATGAGATACATATGCCAAATGCTTTGTAAGCCTTGAAATGCTGTGTAAATATTATTTATTACCATCATTACTATCACTGCCACTTGACCAGCATTTACTCGTGACTAGATTCTCCATAGGGGTAGCTAAGTGGCACAATAGATAAAATGCTGAGTCTAGAATCAGGAAGACTCTTCTTCCTGAGTCCAAATCCAGATATTTGCTGACTTTGTAACTTTGGGCAAGTCACTTGACTCTCTCAGTTTCTTCATCTGTAAAATGAGTTGGAGAGGAAATGGCAAACCACTCCAGTATCTTTGTCAAGAAAACCTCAAATGGGACCTGTACTGAAATAACTGAATAATAAAAGGCAAGACTAACCCCATGTGAGGCAGCCAGTCATTTAAAAATCGTAATCATGTGCCAAATCCTGTGCTACAAAGAAAAGCAAAAACAGTATCTGACCTCATGGAGCTTACATTTTAATGGAGGGGAGGGGATATAAATGAGTAGGTCTCTATACTTGCTCTATATCAGAGTAGGAGGAAGGCAGCCTGAGAGAGGAAGGCATTAGCAGCAGGAGCATCAAAAAAGGTCTGTGTGAATATTTAATAATCAGGAACCCGAGAAATCTACAGTATTTTCCACTCCGATGTTGTCAGCTTATCACAATCTGTAGCCTGTGCTGAAAGACGTGCTGGGGTATTAAATAAAAGATAGAGTTTGAGGAAACTGACAGAAATAGTTTATTAAAGAACTGCAATTTGCCTCCATGCAAGATGAGAGCGACTTTCTCATATTCGCTAATCCCCAAACAAAATAACCATCAAGAAATATTAAAATACACATTTTATTAGTTTCATTTAATTTCTTAATTGCTCAAATTCAGTTTACCAATTTATTGCTGTGTGAAACGCTTAGAGGCAATGCGTACATTAAAGGGATTATTTACATGTAATCCCTCCCTCCCAGAGGAGAGGAACCGATCACTTATGAATCCTGATTTAGACTCTGTAACAATACCAGATGAATGAAATAGTTATTGTAAAATGATATAGTCAGTAGACAAATAATATCATAGCAGAACGTCATTTAATAGCCACAAAAATGTACTTCATTTTTAACAAGAGGTATGTAAGCTTCTTTCAGGAAGTACTGGTAATCAAACTGAAAATCAGCTTCTCATTTCTTTGGCTTGTTCTGCTTTTAATGGACAGATATTGGCTATATGTTGCCTGTTAAGATTTTAATCAAATAGTGACTGGAAGTAGATGTTATGATCTAACCAGAACTGGAAGTTCCATGCAATATGGTAACTTCGAGTGATATGCTTCCAGATAGTTTATAACAGCTTGCCCGATACCAAATATGAATCTGGAGGGATGATAAAGAAGAGAGAAAGAAAGGAAAGAAAGGTCACAGAATCAGGAAACATACAACTAGCAAGACCCTTAGAGATCAGGTAACCTGACGTATTTGCTTTACAGATGAGGAAGCTAAGGTCCAGAGAAGCCAACTGACTTCTCCAAAGTCACAAATGTAGCATCAGAACAGAGATATGACCCTACAGCCTTTTCACTCTAAATCTAAGGATTATTCCAATGCACCTGATCCAACTAAGTCACTTGTGAAAAGATGTAAAGAATAGCCAGTTTCCATGAGCTGTGTAAGCTGATCTACTAACCATTAAACAACTTAGGACAGGAAAAGTCCATTAGTGACCTGAAAAACATCTTTTTCTTATCCTGTTGCTGAAGCCTCTCTCTTTTCTGTACTACCTGTAACCTCAGTTAATTTCTTTTGGCAGCATTATTTTTGCACTTGGAAAAAAGATGAGAAATATAAGATGGAGGTTTGGGGGAGGGTGTCTACTGAAATTAGTCCCTCCTAGCAACAGTCATTGCTCCCTTATTCAGCCCATAATCCAAACTAAAATTGGTGAATCGTGCAGGATTTCAGCCAGTCTGACTTCTCTGGTTTTCTTATATTCATTGCTCTGCATTGGTAGTCAGCCTAACCACATACAAAATAAAACATAAAAAACTACCCTCGAGAAGATTTGTACCATCTATTTTATTAGATGGAAGTCAGAACAAGCTGATACCAACAGCGGAAAAAAAACCCCAAAACTCACTGGCTTAGACCCAAGCTGACCTTTTTTTCATGTGGAAAATTCTCTATGTGATTACAGAGCTAATGAGTAATATTTAATGAAAACATTATGTCTCCTCATATATTCCTAAACAGCACCTTTTTACATTTAAATTTACATAGAAATAAGTCCTTTGTACTGCCTACATATATATATATATATATATATATATATATATATATATATATATATATATAAATGCATCCAAGAAGAAATAAAGCAGAACCATATTTTCATGAAGCCTGTTCTCTTTGCTGAAAACTAAACCATCTAGACAATTATCTAGATACTTGGTCTATGCAACCCCAAACATTCAAATATTTGGTGCCACTAATCTAGTTTTACAAGTCAAAGGTTTTAGTAAGGTTTTTTCCCCATCCTTTAAACAGGGCTAAATATTTGCCACATAAGGGTAGAATAGAAATACTCTGATTTTCTTTGGGTTCAGTGATGTTTCAGTAACCCACACCTTAAAACTAAGCAAGACAGGTTCTATGCTGACTGCTAATATAGCCTCTGTTTCTTAGGCTGGGCCAGATTTGCATTTCTATTCAGTGCCTCACTTAATAGGACCTTGAAGTTGGAAATGAAAAAGCGAGTAACTCTTCTCTTTTCCTTTTTTTCCTTCCTCTCCCACCATTTCTCATCTCCCTAGGTGGAACTGACAGGCAGCAGTGTGTTTGACTATGTCCACCCAGGAGACCATGTGGAAATGGCAGAGCAGTTGGGCATGAAGCTTCCGCCCGGGCGAGGCCTCCTCTCACAGGGGACAGCAGAGGATGGAGCCAGCTCAGCGTCTTCATCTTCTCAGTCTGAGACCCCTGAACCAGGTGGGAATTGCAATCACAATGAGTGGGTTGGCGGGCAGGACCTTTACCAAATGATTGAGCTCAAGTTGCTGGTGTGAAGAGACTATAAATAGGTCTAATGGTATTTAACAATGCTGTGCAAGGCTTTCGGTTCTTTGCAGTAATTAAATCAGGAAGAGATTTGAAAATAAAGAGACATTTTAATAAGTATAATAGCAAAGATCTAATTTTGGTTGAACAATACATACAAAAGGCATTAGTTTCTTTAGTTTTTTCTTTCAGATGACTGAAAAAGGTTCTGATTTAGAATACCCTCTTCTTGGATTGTTTCAGTGGCTAAATGCAATGTACTTATTTATTATTCAGCAAAATCCATGAATAGGTTTGTGTATAATGAAAAGTACTGGGCACATGCAGAATTCTTGGTTCCTATTTTTTTTTTAGCATCAGAAGGTACTTGAAAGATGTGAACAGATAAATTAAGGCTAAAAAGAAAACAGTAATGGCTACATTTTAAACTGCCTTTCCACCCTCAGTATTTAATTAGATCAATTGTATAGAGGAATGAACAGAGGTGACATTCCTCATTGGGATTCCTTCCAGGCCTCTTATAGACTTTGCATTCAGAATGTTCCCATTTTCATTGTGTTGTACTGATGATAATTTAAGTATTAGGGGAAAATCCATTTATAAATTAAACAAAATGACTTGATATCCATCAGTCCCCTAGTTCATCAAGCTGTTCAAACACGGGGAAGATTGGCTGGTCGGCCTGGGTCTTCCGAGAGCTCTGGTAATTAGATCTGCGAAGGATTTATTCTTTGCTGATTGGGGCTTTAAATTAATTGAAGTTCCACATTTGTGGTTTTGTCCTTTTTGTACTTTTTTAGAGGAGATATTTCATATTCTTGTGTGGTGGAGTGCTTGGCCAAGCAGCAGTGGTTTAAATGTTAATTTTTCTCATGAGAAGTTTAAGATTTTTAATGAATCAAGCCCTGATTTGAAGTGCAAAGTTTTATTTGCTTACTTGGGAAATTATTTTTGTACTCTTTAAAGATGTTTGTACTGTACTTGATCTGTTGTTTTAAAACAGATTCATAAGGCAAAAAAATATTTTATTAGGAGAGAAAAATGGAG
Organism: Macrotis lagotis; assembly: GCF_037893015.1. Lineage (NCBI taxonomy): Eukaryota > Metazoa > Chordata > Mammalia > Peramelemorphia > Peramelidae > Macrotis > Macrotis lagotis. Next base: position 208,129,970 of record NC_133661.1, on the reverse strand, counting down.
AAACAAATCTCAGGGTCAATATTGGAGCCCTTGAGCTGATAAAGAAAAAAAAATAATTCTTTCCAGGCTCCTTCAGCAAGATACTAACTGCATCTTGGCTTTACATAGTAGGTTTACATACAAAAAAAGAAAGAAGGAAAAAAAGAAGAGTATTACCTTAGAGAAATGTTGAACCAGTCCTTATTACCTAATAATAGAAAAGGACAGAAGTATACTCTGGCCTTTACAGATGTTGTTCTAGACTGGTCACAGCTTAGTGGTTTGGAATGTTTGTAATTTTTAAACTGCTGGACACCGACCTAAAGAAACCAATTATTTGACAGTCCTTTTCTTTCAGTACCCATTCTCCTGTAAGCAGCCTCTGTCACAAGATAGGTTCAAAAACTCATCACATGTTTCATTTGAGATATTCCTGGTCCTAAATTATCATGACTCAAAATAGGACTAGACCTGATATTAAACCACACCTTCTAATGAAATATCCATATAGACAAAATGACTCTCATCAAATTCTTAGAGAGTTCATCTTTTGTCTCCCATCCATTATTACCTTCCTAGAATAGTCTTAGAGCTTCACTAATCCTTCCCTCTTTCTAAATTGAGTGCTGGTCTTTTTACCCAGATGACTCACTACCTGAAAAGGACAGATATTTTTCCTGAGTTTTTTTCCCCTGTTCTCCTCAAGAATCTCCCTGGCTTCCCAGTAGAAGTAAAAAGCACGAGTGTCATTACCAAATAACAACTTTTGTTGTGGACATGGCAGCCCCAGTAAAAAGAGTTTCTCCCCTCCTTGCATGTGATTTAGGGGGTCTTATGAGTGACTGTTATCCTTTCTTTGTGTTGAAAATCCTTGGTTTGGGCCATTTCAGAACTTCCCTTCTTAATAACATTGAGATTGACTGCTCAAGTACTGAAAAGCTGCTGAAGGTGCTACCTTTAACCAAATATCTTCACTAATGCAGATGATCCCTCTAAGGGAATTAGTTAAAAAGTTAGTGTCAGGCACTACATCCCAAAGCTGCTTATGTTTCTTAAAAGCTGAAGGAATTTTAACTAGATTTTCAGAATCTTAATAACGTGGAAGAGTGTTTATGTTCATAGCGACATAATCTTTTAAACTATGTTAAGACACAGTGTTTTTTTTTTAATAGCAGTGTAATTTGGGGGAAAAGGTCTACAAATATATGAGTATTATGAAAATGAAGAGGCTAGTAGGTGCAGAATTTTTCAGAAGCCTTGTGATGTGTTCAGTGTAGCATTACTAAATGACTGAAATCTAAATAACATTTGGCATTATAATAAAAGGAAATAAGGGACTAAACTAGCCTAAGAGGCAATGATACTGGGCTGTAATAAGAATTCTATTGCTTTGAGCAGCCAGTCCTTTGATTGTCTTGTCTTAAATCAGTCTGAAGATAATGAAAGGAAATAATAAAAGGAAAGATCTTGACTGTATAGCCAACCCAAACACATACTTTGTATGTGTGCATGTGTCTTTCTTGATAGTTGAGTAAATATGATATTTCTTTTAATATTCAGCCCTTAGATCCTAAAGAAACTCCTAGGGCATATGAAGAGGAAATGGATTGCCTGGGTTAAAAAAAATTATCAAGTAAAAGATTATCCCCCTATAAAGGTTGATTTGTCCATTTTGGAGAATGCTTTCCTTAACCTGCAGTCTCCCATGATATTGTTGAACTCGGAATCTCTGGACCATATAGCCTGAATGCTTAATTTACTCTCCATAGATCTTATATCTTTTCATTCCTTTTAATGGTTCCACAGTCTTGGGATTATGATTGCCATACTCTTCTTTTAATAAATTCAGCATAGCTACTGTTAAGTACTCAATAAATGGAAAACCAGCTGTTTCCAAAGAATGCTAAAGAAATTTAGAAAAATCTTCCAGTTTTCAAAACAAAGATCCCTGTTTCTGAAGTTAAGTTATAGAATGACTGTGGTCAATTGTTCTTTTTATTTATTATTTTTTTTATTTTTAAAGAAAAAGTTTCCTTTTCTGTTGCAAAAGCTGTTTTTAGCTTCCTGGTAATAAGCTCTTAACTGTAGGTCTACCGTCAGGAATAACATCTCCCAGCCCTGCTTTAGAGTGAATTGAGCCAGGACGAGGGTCCTTGCAGCTTATTGAATGGGTGAGAGCTCATAGAAGGAGAAATCAATACTACACCAGGATTTAGACAACTTAGCAAAATGTATGAGACAGTACTTTGGGTGAAGAATAACTACAACAGCAAATTTAACCCATTGATTCTCTGAGATACTGTATTCCTTTAAAAGTTTTAACTGTAAGCCAGACTGTGATGGGATAAAAAAGGAACAGGTTGAGATAGTCATTTGCTATGTAATTTTTGAGTGTGTTTCTTCCATTAAATGTTGCCTAAATTACTAAACTCAACAGACATCTTCATTATCAAAACAGAGTCATTGAGGCCCTTACACAGATGCTTTTGTCTATGAGATTAAGGAAATTTGATCAGATCCTGCTCTGACTGGAAAAAACTGGAAACAACTCATTTTTGCAGACTTTCATGTTCATCTCTCTAAGGAGTTCATTAGAAGATTCCCCACTAGATGATGGGATAACAGGTACAAATGGCAGACAAGGAGACAATAAGGAATTTCAGTATTCATCTGAAGACAGGCTCAGTGCTTTGTTCCAAAAGGCACATGGATGGGAGATACCTGTAGTTTGACAGTTGAATTATTTACTGCCTAGTGTAGTTTTCTGAAATAGCTCCAGTTTCCTATCAATGAGCTGAATTTAGAAGTCAGGCAAGGGAGACCATCTTACTAACCCAGCATCCAACCCTGGTCCCAAGACAGTGTGACTGTATCTACAGCACTTTCTGCTGTACTGCAAATGTCAAACAGAAGGTATAATGGATTTAATATTAGTGCTGGCCAAGGTGTTGAGGGAGCTGTTAATAATGTCACTCCAGTTATTGATCTGAAGCCTTTAAAAATCAAAGAAAAGTGAGAGATCCCCTACTGGGGAAAAGGCACAACAGTGACTGGTTTTTATTGCCAATATATTTCTACATATAGAGTGCTAACTTTCTGGAATTATGTGATCATCATTAATCTCTGAGAGATTTTTAGAATCATTAAGTGGTAAAATAATATCAGGGTGGGGGGACCAGAGAGGGAGGGTAGGATTTATACTCATGCTAATGCTACAAAGTCTAGCCTACTTCCTTAACATGATAAAGAGAGCTTTTGTGCAAGGATTGCAAGATGCTCACAATATCAGTATAAGAATTCAAATGGTAAGGAAGGTTATTCCTGATGAAGTCAATGGGCTGGCAGGATTTCCAAGTACTTTGAGTCTGTTACCCTCCTCAATCACATAGTCATTTGTTTGAGTCCAATTCCACTTCTACTTAAACTCTGAGTACCAAATCATGTAGTGACTGCTTTAAAATCGGATTGGATTTTGTGCTTACAATTAGTGCACCTTTTCAGGAGCCTGTCTAATCCTTCAATCTGCATGGCAGTTTGTATACTCTGAAATCCTCGCTTTCCGTAGTCCCTAACTAATAAATGAAATTAAAATGTATAATTTATGTTGAATGTTTATCAAACTGTAAACACACATTTAATTCCCTTCCATATTCATACAACATAAGCAAAGATAAATCCATCAGATAACTTACCACAGTTATCTCTGATGGATTGAATGTGAAATTTGTCTCTTCTATATAGCTAGAACAAAAGCCAGGAAGGTACATGTCACCATAAGCTAGTCTTATTTTGGTTAATGACGTCTGCATGTAAAAATGTTGAACATACCACACAGAAAGTGGTTTCACTATTTTCATTGTTGCCAGTGAAAGTTATAAGGTAATATTAAGGTGGTACATTTTGGCAATGTTCTCATTAAAAAAGAAAAAACTCCTGAGGGCAGTATATGTACCTTAATTATTGTTCATCTTTAGAAATAAAATACATTTCTAATACATTTCTCCCTATTTCATTACAAAATCTATTTGATGTTGCTCTGAGAAAATGATGAATAAATTCAAAAAAGCAAATTAGTATTAGTATAAGCTTTCTGTTCTAAAGTGAATTCATTTGGCTTTAAAGGTGAACATGAACAATGTCTGTTTTCCCTTAGATAGTAACATCTCTTGGATAATAGTCATTTTATGTGATAGCAAAAATGGCAATCTCATTTTCTATAGCACCCCCAGCAGAGTTACAAGATGTCTTCCAGAAGGAGAGATAAGTGCCCATATTTTCTTTTTCTTTAATTGAAGTATAGATACTAGAAATATCAATCAATTAAACAATCAGTACACATTTATTAAGTTATACTATTTGCCAAACATTGTGCTAGCACTAGAAATACAAAAAGAAACAAAAGATAGTCCCTGCCCTCTAAAAGCTGACAATCGAATGGTATATATCAATGAGATATATATCAACTGCACTTTAGCATATGTGCTTATTACTGAGAATAAGATAATGTTCAAAATACCCTGGTACTTGCAGCAGTTCTTCTGGAGCAATCACTCAAAAAGTCAATTCTCTCTTATCCATAAATAGGCTGCCTTTCAGGTCTAGCTTCTGTATTCCATAACTGCAGATCTACGCTACCCATCCCAGCTCTTTGGACCTTGTTCTCGTTATCATTTCAAAAATGAAAAGAACCTGCCAGTGAAGTTGCTCTAGTTGTAGAAAAGCAACCTCTTTTACTTTCAGGAATCAGACTCTGTGGCATTAGTCTGTCTTTCCCTTCTGGGTTCTCCTATTCGTCAGTTCCCCCATTTTGCACTTCAAAAAAGTATAATAAAATTTTATGCAATTGAATATGGTGATATCATGGGAGTGTGACAAATAACCATAGAATCATTGGAGGAGTGACCTCTCTTATCAAAGTAAACAAGACATTAAATTATAAGGACAAATTTTCCTAAGCCCACAATAATAATAATAATAGAATCAATATTAGTTTTAGATCCATTATTTTGAAGCAGTTATGTCCTAGCTCTGCGGATCATAATTCTGCTGTTTCTTTACCTGTGGTGATAGGTGGAATTTTTTTAAATGTTTCTCTAAAATAAAGCTCAAGCTAAGTTGCTAACAGGTAACCTATTTTTTTCTCTGCATTTCAACAAAACATGTCCAAGTTGGATGCTTGATAATTACAATTTATAGGTTCAATTTATAAAGCTCTTACCTCCTTGAACAAAGCACACAAGTCATTTGTTCTTAATACATACCACTACACAGAAATCTCTCTCCTGTCAAAATTATACCATTCTGGATTCTTCATCTGCACTAAACAGTAGACTTACAAAGGATAAGTTACCTGGCATTGACTAAGCCTTGCAGGGTGCATAGATCAGAAGAGGCAAAATTGGTCGAAAACCATTTCCACCCCTAGTGAGCAATTTACTCACGATTGCTTTGGGGAAAATGCTGGAAATATTGCTTCTGTGCAAAGTTTTCAACATTCAGTTGTCAGTATTTTGCCAAACAGATCTTCTGTGAGCCTTGTTCTTTTGAAACAAAGCTGTTCCTGGGGCTGCTGTGATAATAGTTGGCATTAATAGAGTACTCCATGTATCCAAAGCACAGCAACTGGTAATTACAGGAGTTAATTCATACTATCTACCTCTGAGGGAGGTCAGTGCCGTTATCCCTGTTTTACAACCAGGCAAAATGAATCACAGACTGTGTGAGTGTTTGCCCAAGGCCACCTAAGTCAATGGCTGAGCCAAGATTAGAAGTGAACCTCCAACAGTCCAGGGCTGGACTGGAGGAGAGGAGAGTCCAAGGACTGAATAGCAGGAGAATGAGAAGGGACCTTGGGAGAAAAAGTCACCTGCAGGTCCTCTGGGGAAGAGAAGAGAGACTTCTTCTCTAAATCAAAAATCTCTATGCATACAGGGTTGAGATCTGTACATAGTTGTCATTATTTTGAACAAACCCAAGATTTCATTTTTTTCTGAGAAATGATCTAGATGAAAAAACTCAATCTGGAAGTGCTGGTTAGCACCTCCCACTAGAGCAGTTAGCTATCTCTCCCACTAGATTGGGAAGGACTATCTTCTGCCTTTCTTTGTATCCCCAGCGCTTAGCACAATGCCTGCTTAATTACTTACATATTTTTAAAAAAGAGTCTTAGAGTTGCCTAAACAAAGCACTCAAAAGTTAAGTGATATGCCCAGACTAACATAGTCAAAATATGATAAGTAGAACTTGAACCCAGGCCTTCCTCACTCTGAGGCCTAATCTTTACTTGATGTTGCTCTGAGAAGATGATGAAAAAAATTCAGAAAAGAGAATTAGTATTAGTGTAAGCTTTCTGTTCTAAGCTTATGTGAATACTAATTTTCTTTTTTGAATTTTCTCATCATTTGAATTTTCCCATCATTTTGAATTTTCTATTCTAAAGTGGATTCCTTTGGTTCTAAAGGTGAACATGAGCAATATTTATTTTTCTTATTATGATAATTTCTCTTGAATAATTCTCATAGCCTATTTTTAAAAAACGAGAACACTGCCAAAATGGACCATCTTAACATTAGCTTATGACTCTCATTTCCATCGTGGGTCATAAGTAACACTATATCCATACTTTTCTCATACTGTGACTTTTTTCTTATGTCTTCCCAAAGATCTTCTACAGAAGATAAATTTAACTTGTTGGAGACCATCCTTAAGCAATTTTCCTAATTTATGGGTAATCACAATACATATCCTCTTCATGTTTTTCCATTCAAATAAAGTTTCTTCTTCAGAAAAACCTATTGAGGTGGATAATGCCACTATGATCTTTGAGAGGTAGCATTGTATTCCATAAGCTTGCTCTCCTCTAGGCATCTTCTCTAGTATTGGGACATGCCTCACTCTATGAAGAAGAAGGAAATTCCAATTCTCCAGAGAACAACTATATTCACCATTCCCAAAAGCCTGATACCTAAAAACTACTTGAGAAACTTCTGCTACCCTTAATTTATCCCCACCAGTTTCAGTGACCTGAATCCATGATCCAACATTGAGAGCAAATAGTTGCTTTCAAGCCAATGTGATGGTACATATCTGTAATCCTTGCTACTTGAGAAGCTAGGATTGGTAGATCACTTGATCAGAAATTCTGAGTTACAATGAATTAAATTAATCAGGAGTTCTCACTAAGTCTAGGTAAGTCAATATGGTAGGCCCTTGGGAGCAATTTCTGTGCCAGTCATTCTTGAAATAAGGTCAGTAAGTAACTGCTGCTCTTCCAGCCTTAGCAAGCTGGAAAAGCTGCTTCAGATTTTCATACTAACTTTATGACTTTGTGCAAGTCACTTAATTTCTCCATGCTTCAGTAAGTATCTGGGGGCAGCATTTGAACTCAGATCTTCCAGACTCTTCTGTCTAGCTTTCTATCCATGTTACCACATAGCTAATAAAAGAGGCAATTGCACTAGATGATCTCCTAGTTCCCTTGTAGTTTTAAATCTGCTGTGTTATAAATAGATATGTCTTACAGTCTCCTTTCCTCCCCATATAGCATCTCATTTGCCTCACTCTCTGGACAGCATTATCTGAAAAATAAGAGAATGGACAAAACTCATCTCAACTCCAGAACTTTCATTTCTAACTACATGCATGGAGAAGCGTAATGTTGTTTTTTTTGCATATTGTGCATTGGGAATTTCCATGAAGTGTTGCAGTCTCCTATTTCACCATGGATTCAGGTCACTGAAACTGGTGAAGGATAAATGAAGGGCAGCAGAAACTTCTCAATTGGGTTTTAGGCATCAGGTCTTGGGAGATGGATTCCCTGAAGAACTATAGTTGTTCCCTCCTTCTTCATAGAGTGACTAGAACAGGATATCTTATGGAGTAGACAAGTTAAACTGTGGAACAGACAGGTTGTGACACTTCTCATTTTCTTGGACCTCGTTTTCCAAATAATGGAATTATTCATTGTCTTGACCTAGAAAGCAGCTTGGTGGTGGAGTAGATATAGCACTTCTCAGGAAAGATTATTTGAGTTGTTATTATTGGTGCTTCATTCTCAAAGGAGATCAATGACATCACAAGAGTGATGTCTTTACTTGTGTGTGAATTAGATTTATGAGAGGCAGAGCTGCTCAAAGATATCAGCCTCACTCTCTTCTCCAGTCATTGAAGTCCAATGGCAGGACAAAAGTCAAGATCACTGACGTGGGTCATCCAAGAAAATTTCAAATCTGGCCTCAGACATTTACTAGCTGTGGCATACTGGGCAAGTTATTTAATTACTACCCTTAAATAAAAGTAATAATGCTTGAACTTCTTATTTCATAAGGTTCTTACTAGAGAAGCACTTTATTAACTATGTAGCATTATAGTTGTGAAGAATTTTTATTTAATTTACTAATGTAACTGATCCAGACTCCAGAAAAGTAAAGAATTAGAAGAAATATTTACAATATTTTTACTTTGTGTTAATTGAAATATATTGCATTTATCTGATTCAATAAATTCATCCCTATAGTTATTAAAAGGCCATTGGAGGCAAATCACTGTAATAGACACTGAATTAAATGCAAAGATATATAAAGCACCAAGTGCATTTCCTTCTGGGGGCTTACAGTAAGTAGATATGTATGAGTAGAGATTTAAAGGTGAGGAAAGATTTGCCCAACAATATAACTATAATAAAATAGAATATAAATACTTGAAAGTACAAAATACTATCTAAGATCTAAGGAAGAAGAGATCAGGGAAGGCCTCATGTGGGAAGTGACATGTGGGTTAGGCCTAGAATGACAGTGAGATTTCACTGGAGATTGGAATGGGAAGGACATATGAACCTTGGGGAATAGAATGAGTAGAAGCAGAGAAACAAGCCAGCAGAGGAATGTTTGACTGTATTGGATGTGGAATACCTAAAGGAAAAGTGACAAGAGATAAAGACAAAGAGGAAGTTTAGCAACCTATTTCAGAAAGCCTTCTGTGTCGTACTAGGGAGATTTTCATTTTCAATAATGGAATTCTATGAATCAAATTCGTGAATTAGGAAGATTAATTTGACAGTGGTGTGTAAAATGGATTGCATGGGAAAGACTGAAGGAAAACTAGTTAAGTGCAGCTACAGTAGTCTAGAATGTAATGAAGTTCTAAAATGATAATAGCTAACATTTATATAGTGATTATTACTGTCCTGAGCTCATTACAATTATTATCTCATTTGATCCCCACAACAACCTGGAAGGTGGATGTTATTATCCTTATTTTACAGATGATGCAAAAGGTTAAGTGACTTGCATAGGGTCACACAAGCTATTAAATATCTGAGACCAAATTTGAACTCAGGTCTTCCTGACTCCAGGCCTAGAACTCTATGAACTGTACCACCTAGGTGGCAATGTAAACAGAAAGTAAAGATAGAAGTGGCATATTTCAGAAGTGGAATTCAATGGCCTTGGCAATTCAAGAGTTGATGCAATTTAGTGAAAGACTACTACATCTGGGTTTAAATTACTGATCTGACATTGTGAATTGTGTCACTGTGGACAAATCACTTACTCCCCAAGCCTCTGTTTCTTCATCTGGACAACAGAAACAATGAAAGGTGAACTGAGGTAACACATGGCCCAGTGGATAAAGGGCTAACCTTGGAGACTGAAAGGCCAGAGTTCAAATCTTGTTTGGGTAATGTGACCATGTCCACATCACTTTATCTCTCCATGCCCTAAGCAAGCACCTAAGATTATAAAGTTTAGATGCATTGCTATCCTATATCTGGAAAAAATGTTCCAAGATTGGGAATTTCTTACATTGATGAAATCACTGGTCCAAACCTTCCCTCACACAAAAAATATTCACATGACCTACTTTATAGGATTGATGTCTGGAAAATACTGTAAACTTTAAATCACTGAATAAAAAAAATGTTGTTGTTACTATTACTGGCATGTGATTGGATGAGAAGAGAGGAATCAAGGGATTACTTCAGTCTTCATCCTGAGTGATCTGGTGATGAGAATGGCATTTATGGAAATAAACAAGTCAGGGAAAGAAGGAGATTTTGAAGGAAAAAGTTTGCATTGGAATCTGTTGAGTTGGATGTGTCAACATCCAGTAAGCAAATGGAAATGCAGGTTAGGGCTTCAAAAATGAGGCAAAAGTTGAAGGTATTGATACAGGAATAGTGGTGAAAACTGAAGATGTGGGAAGTGCCAAAGGAGATGGTATAGAGAGGAGAGAAGGGGATAAGAGATGAGAGGAGAAAGGAAAAAAAGAGGAGAGGACAGGATAAGATTGTAGGAGAAAAGAAGAGATGAGAGGAAAGAGGAGAGGAGACAAGAAGATGAGAAGAGCAGGGTTGAGAGATTAGAAGAGAAAAAGGTGATGATAGGAGAAGAGAGATATTGAAGAGAAGAATCATGGTAAATGGTTATATAAAAGAGTAAGGGAAAGGAAGAGGAGTTAATGAAAAATACAGAGTTGGAATGATTGTGTGTAGAAGAACCAGGAGAGTTCAGTTGATATAACAAAAATAGTAGTAATAAAAGAAAAGAACTCCTATTACTACTGATATTTAGTACTTTAAAGTATGCAGATTGCATTATTTTACCCAATCCTTGCAACAATCCTATGAGACAAATATTTAAGGGACCATTAATTTTAATTTAAAGATGAGTAAACTGAAGATCAAAGGGCTTAATTTGCCCAGATCACATAGCTAGTGTTGGAAAGGGACTTTAACTTGCGTCTCTCCTGACTCCAGGGTGAATGACCATCAGAGCCAGATGCTGCAAAGTAGCAAAGGATGCTCAGAATGAAAAGAAAACATAAAATTTGGCAAGTACAATGGAAAGGGATCTTTGGAATTATCTAGCTCAAATTCTAATGAATCACAAATTTCATCCACAACATCCCAGACAAGTCTCCACATATATATGGTGAGGAGGAACTTCCATTCCCTCCTCAAAAGGGCAGTTCATTCTTCCCTAGGACAATTTTGTTATTTTCATCTCTACCTTGTTCTGTATTTTTCTGTGAACATGATATTTTACACACCCCCAAGTATAAAATTCATTCTTTGGCTGGGATTGTTACATTTTTGTCTTTATATTAGCAGCATCTATTCTTATTGTCTTGAATATAATGAGGAGTTAGCAAGAATTTTAGAGTTGTATGGGATATTAATGACCATCAAATCCAACTCATGGCTATAAAGGAATGCTTACTACAACATACACAAAGCTCTACTTAAAGAACATGAAGGAAAGTTATCTATTACTGCCCAATACAAATTTTTTAATAGAATGGTAAGAGTTTGCTGTTGTTTTTTTTTCCTGATGATGAGCAAAAATATGTTTCTCTATCAGTTTCATCTATTAATAAAATAGTTCTGCTTCTTGGGGACAAGACAAAAGACAAAATCTATTTTTCATATGTGAATTTCACTTCAGATGATATTATAGTACATAAGTCTTCTTGTCTCCAGGCTTTGGCTGATCTCCATTTAGTGTGATGTCTAGTCCCTTCATTATCCTAGTCACCAACTCTGGAAACATTCCATTCCAGCTTATGCCTATCCCTTAAAAGATTGGAACCAAGAATTAGATAAAGCTCCATGACAGGTATCTTTACATTTTTGTCTTTATATTACCAGCATCTAGACTATTGTCTTGAATATGATGAGAGGTTAGCAACATGGAATTTTAGAATTAGTGGCCATCAAATCCAACTCATATCTACAATGGAATCCTTATTACAACATACATGAGCATCTGCTTAAAGATCATGAAGGAGAGTCATCTACTATGCTATGTTTAATGACCTTTTTATCATTCCCAGCATCTTTTGTTCCTCTGCAGCATCTGGTACTGATGGTCATCCATCCTGGAGTCAGGGGAGAGACCCAAGATAAAATTCCATTCCTATCACTATTTTGTCTGACTAAGGCAGAATGAGACAATGAGACAATGACCTTCCTTGGTCTATATGCTATATGCTATATTTCCATTACTGAAGCTTAAGATCTCATTAGCTTTTTTGGATGGCATTACCCAATGTTGACTTCTTTTTAAAAAAAAAAATTTTATTTAAGGAAATGGGGTTAAGTGACTTGGCCAAGGTCATACAGCTAGGCAATTATTAAGTGTCTAAAACAGGATTTGAACACAGGGACTTCTGACTTCAGGGCCGGTGCTTTATCGACTGTGCCACCTAGCTGCCCCCCAATGTTGACCTCTTGTTGAATTTAAAGTATACTCTGAAAAATATGTGTGGAATTGGTGTTGGTGTTGAATTGTTTCAATGATGTCTGACTGTGACCCCATTTAGGGTTTTCTTGGCAAGACACTGGAGTAGTTTGCTTCTTCCTTCCCCAACTCATTTTACAGATAAGGAAACTGAGGCAAATGGTGTTAAGTGATTTGTCCAAGGTCAAAGAAGTAGTAGATGTCTAAGGTCATATATTAACTCAGGAAGATGAGTCTTCCTGTCTCTAGACCCAGCACTCTATCCACTGCAGTAAATGTATACACATCTATGTGTGTATGTATATGTATATGAACACATCTACACACATATGTATGTATATATATATATATATATATATATATATATATGAGAGAGAGAGAGAGAGAGAGAGAGAGAGAGAGAGAGAGACATACACATAGCAGCTATGTAGCACAGTAGATAAATCACTGAGCTTTGAATCAGGGAAAACTTATCTTCATGTGTTCTATAGTAGGCTCAGACAATTACTAGCAACCCTGTTTGCCTTGGTTCTTTATCTATAAAATGGGCTGGAAAAGGAAGGGATTGTTGTATGTGGGAGTACTGTAAATTTTCATCACCTGGTGTCCTCAAGCACTGGAGTGTTATTTACTGATTGATTATAGAGTGCTATGGGAGTGGGAGTGGACCAGGGACTAGGGAGGATAGTTAAGCACTTGTATTTGGGTTAATAAACAGAGATTTTAGAGATCTAGGAGATCTTGGAGAACTTTCCAACCTTGTCTCTAGCCCCTTCAACATTCGCCTGGGAAAGGCTAGGCTAGCTGGCAGGAGCCTGACACTTCCTGAGCAACTAGTCTAAGGAACATAACAGATATATGTGTTTATTTATATATGTGCATGTGACTATACACACACACACACACACACACACACACACACACACATATATATATATATGTATATATATATATATATATATTTGATAATGGGAAATATTTTATAGCCACATTTCTTCTATACTGTACTTAGATAGTTCTGAAAGATCCATGTAAAAGACTCAGTCTCAGGATTTTAACATATCTATTGTTCCTTCTAGACTTTAGACCCCAAAAGATACTAGTTAATTCCTCTTTCTTTTGACTAGCCAAATAGCTTTCCCAGTCCTACTTAAGGTTAGACCTACTGTTGCCATTCAAGTCTTTACGATTTCCACCCTGACTTCTTTAGGATGTATAGCATGTTGTGTAAAACATCAAATACTTGTTAAAATAATAATGATTCATTTCATTGAAATACTACCATTTCCACTGGCCATCATATAGAAACTGCTGTGGATATTGACCGCTTTTCTTGGAACTCTGGAGGAGGTAGCAGCACTGCATAGAGCAAGGATGTTGGATTTGAAGTTGAAGGATCTGGATTCAGATTCTGGCTTCGTTATTTAAGTTTGGGACCTGGGTAAATCAACCCCCCCTTTATAGATCCATCGTCTATAAAAAGGGGGGGGAGAAGAATTTGGTCTATATAATCCCTAATGTCACTTCTGAATCTAAACCTGATCATAAGACCTGGAACCATAGTAGATGAGAAGCATCCAGAAAGGATTCTGGAAGATATATCTGGCAGCTTTGTGTTTGTAGACATGGTCTCTGCAGGATGAAGAAAACTCACTGTAACCTCAGGACCCTGGACCCACCAATGGGCTTTATCATCCAGTTCACTGACCCATGATGATCTAAGCTTGGTCAGGAGGCAATGGGAAGGCAAGGGAAGCTTAGGTTTTCATTTGCACTTTGAATGAATTGATCCATTTGGTAGGGAAAGCCTATGATGTGTTTCAGCTAATCATCCTTCTGGGTGACTGAGATTAGTGGGGCTCTGATGTTGTACTATGAAGAGGGAGAGAGTGATGAGAGAGAGAGACAGACAGAGAGAGAGAGAGAAAGGAGAGATGCCCATATGCCCCAGCCATACGCCCCATATATGGACTTAAATAAATAAATTAAGAAACTCATTTCACATAGGCCACCAAGCAGCCATGAGATGTTAATGACTTTTAGTCACTGCCAACCTGGCAAAATTCAAACCAGTGACCCAAGGGTGAAAGGCTCTGTATATCCCATTACCAATCCCCTGAGCCATCCAATCCCCTATGACAAGGTATTTTATCATACCAAGTGCAGGGCAATATGATAGCCCTAGCCTTTGTGTCATCCAAAAATTAAAAAAAAAGATTCCCATATTCTTTAAAATTAAATGAGAATTTTGGGGATGGAGGATGGGGGAGTAAAGGGAAGTAGAGTACATGATTTCTTCTAAGAAATAATCTTTTATTGGAATACACACACACACACACATATATACACACATTCATACATGTATATATACATACATTTTATATATACATATATAGACTACACACATAAACACATATTTCATATATATTCATATATTATATATAGAATATACATATGCATCTCATGTAAACACACATTTATGTATAATTATATATACACATTTCATATATACATATTCATACACAGTACACACATATTCATATATACATTTCTATTGTATATAAAATATGCAATATACATGTATAAATGTATATTTCATATATACATTTCTATACAGATATATAGTTATACATATATTTCATATATACAGATTTATATGTGTCTATATAGAATACACAATTTGGAAACAAAAGCAATATTTCAGTACTTTTTTTCATCATGTTTACTTCACTGCACGTTTTATTCTGCCCCTGGATATTTAGTGAAGTGGCATATCTTGGAGTTCCATTAAAAAAGTCATTAGTTTTAGTTTAACATTTGTATAAAATAGATTCGTTAAACCTATGGTGCTTTTTTTTGCCAAGCTTGTTTTCAAGTGTCATAAACAAATGACTTAAGTGTCCCATAAGACAAATGTTCTTTAATCATCTAATGCACTCATTTATCCTAAGCCTTAACCTTAGTCCTAAATTAAGTCTGTTGCAAAAACATAACTTCATCTAAAAACACCCATCAATCCTATGTGATTTTGATAAGCGCATTTAAAAAACATAAACAATCAGACACTTGTCAATCTGGTTGAAGCCCCATCCCATTTAAAAGTTATTCACCAAGAGTCATAGCTCATGGCCACAGTACCAGTAGAATTATAAGGTAAAATGGATGATGTTTTGACCTTTTCTCTGGGGGGGGGCTTTTTTTGGTAACATTTTTGGGATGCTTAGGATAAAATAAAAATACAGATCAAACTAAATATAATCAAATATATTTTATTTTTGTGTTTTCTGAAAATATTAAAGCTTAATGCATTCCAATTTGTATTAAAGTTCATGATGATATGTTTAGACAAATGCAATGTCATACCTTTTCATTAGAGTTTGTTGGGTTTGGGGGTTTTTTTTAGTCATTGTATTCACAAGTTGCTAAGAAATGTGCTCAGTAGTGAGTGATCATGATGAAAACAATCCCCCCCCAAAAAAAGATCCATCAAGAAATAAATAAAATATGTAAAGTGAGACATTTTGCCAAATCATGGACTTAACACCAGACATAATCCCACCCATGATGGAAATAGGTGGTAGGGATAGAACGAGACCTTTTTTGCTTTGATATATAAAATTTAATTCATCATTAGTCTGAAATTCTTTCAGTTACTCATCGTGCCATTTCAAAGGAGGGGAAAGACAACCTTCTTTTTCTTCTTTTTCCCCCTCCTGGCCTCTTCAGCACCTGCAAAATTATTATCATTGAGTTCCTCAGGGTTACTGTGGATATTGATATTTACACACACACACACACACACACACACACACACACACACAAACGGCTTTAAAATTCTAAAGAACAGATAAGAGCAAACAGCAAATAGCCGGGTTTAGAATAAACTCGGAAATTATCACAGAGGCCTTCCCTCTGCCACAATTTGTCAAATCGGCTGATAGGAAACAAATTCTATTCATAAAGATTTTATTTGGGGGGGGGGGGCCTCTTGTGATTTGGTAGCAATTCAATTATAGTTTTGTGAGATAGTGAGCCCAGAGAGGGAATCCAGACTGACAAGAAATATGACAGGACAGTTACAGAGTGTTTATGCAATTAAACTTTCGCTGACAATACCTGCGGAATGATGAATGCGTGGGCGGAGGTATGTGAGTGCAGGCAATGCCCCACAAGTATTGCCCATTTTTCATTATTATACAACTGTTCAGATCTTTCAGGAATAGCCTGAAGTGAGGTGGAATAGAGAGCACTGTTCTGCAGCATGTTAACCAAACGCTCTCCCCCCATCTCATTCTCTCCCTCCAAGTGATCTTGATGTGCCAAATGATAAAGGTACATCTATTTTAGAGAAATGTTTCAAAAAGATTAAGATTTATCCTGAGTTTGACATATATTAATTTTGGATTTCAAAAGGTTTTTTTTTATTCTTTCTCTGTCTGCAACTTTATATCATCTCCAAACCGATGGCATAATGCATAATTAAACGGTGGGGTTATTCATTTTATGCATACAGGTGCAAAAGGGCACCATAAAAGTTGGATTTCACTGATTGTAGATTAAAGAAGAAAAGGAGAAACTTAAAAAGCCTTTTGTAGAGAACCACAAAGGCTCAGGGACTAGATTAATTTAGTTGGTCATCAGTCTGTTTTACAGGGCTTCTGTCTTTCAAGAATATATGAAATCAGACTTATGGTATTTCAAAGAATCTAAAAGATTATATTGAGTTTTCCCAGAGAGAATAGAACATATATGGGGTTTCACTCAATGTCATCAGTGAATAGTAAGGTTCTGAATTTGGCAGTGAGCACTAAAAGCCTGTTGAATTGGGGGGCACCCTCAAATGTCTTAAATGGAACTTTGAGGTAATGTGTACTGATCTCCTCTTTGAGAAAAACTCAGGAGGGAGAGGAGAGGCTGATCGATAGCAGTGTAAATTCCTCTTGTACACCCCAAAGCTGGGGTTTGATGTAGGAAAGAAAACATTTCTAATAGTGGTTCACAATGATAATTGAGGGTTTGAAAACTAAAACCTCTTTGGTAGGATTAACAACTTCTTTCCTTCATCTTTAAATGAATAATAATTTAAAGAAAAGAGAAGGGGGAGGGAGGGGAGGCTGTGATGGGATGATAGTTGTGGCTAAGATTGTTTCATAGCCTGAGCTCATTTATTGGTTTTGCATGAAAACGTCTATTGTCAACCTAGGGTAAAACTCCCAGTTTAAAGACCATATCTCTATATCTCCCACTGTCTCTCTGACTCTGTCTCTGTATCTCTTCTCTTTTTTCCCCCTCGAGCCTCCCCTCTCTCCCCTCCCCCTGGTTCTCCATCTGTCTCAGCATCTCTCTCTCTCTCTCTCTCTGTCCCCATATCCCTACCCCCACCTTTTCTGTGATCTAGAATATTCCTAGAACATTTTTTTGGCAGTGACATTTGATCAGTTACTGCATACTGCAGCTATTCCTGGCTTCACTAATTTGACAACTGCTATACCAATATGAGTCCATTTTAGGTCACGGAAAGGGAGTCATATGGCCATGTGGAGGTTTGTTCCCATGGCCTGGATTCATGATTTACAGATAAATTTGAGTATTCCTTTTTTGGAATGACTAATTACAAATCAGCCTTTATTCCAAAAGACCAAGACCATGAATCCATAATGATAACAAAACAACCAGTCAATTTGGTAGCAAAAAAAGTCATTGTTTTATTGAATTATGATCCTTTTAGTCAAAATAAGTAAGAGTTCCAGGTAGCCAGCTCCTGTATCTGAAACTGTAGCATATTTTTTAAAAAGACTTGGTTTTGACAGTTGTAATTTCTGATATCTACTAAAAATGATAGTATAAAAATATTGTTTTCACATTACTTAGGTGTTAAAATTACATGGCAGTGTTCCTTTATTTTCAAAAACCAAACCTAATCCTGTTAATTCAAAGTGAATAACAAACAGGACTAAGACTTTTTCCCAAGTTGTTACATTTATTCAACCTGCTTGTGTTTTGTTCTTCATCATAATTATTTCCAAGTCAAATCTGCACTGATTTCCTTGCGGACCTGCGTACCTCTGACTAACTTAAAGAATTGAGCTGGGATAATTCACACAATTCCTCGGGGGTCATGTTCACTGTTTTTTTTCAAGGACATTTTTATTACAAAGCTGATGAAATTTGCATATTAATTCATTTCTTTCAATTTTTTAAGATTAAATGTTGTCAACATGTATCAGTGCAAGGCTCTGACAGTACTGATGAAATGGGTCAGTCAAGCTTGAACATTTAGAGTCATGCAGCCATCTGCAACCCCCCAGCCCCTGGTGGATGGAGTTCTCTGCTACCATTGCAACTTGATTAAAAAAAAGTTTTATTCAATGCAGGATATTAAAACATTATCTGTGAAATGATATGTGTTACTCTCACCACTTACTCTGAAAATATATTTGACATCAAAATGGATCATATGCTCTCCTAGTTGCCTTGGAAGTTAGTAATCAGTCAGTCTTCACTTAACTTCAGTAGGAGAAGTGAAAAAAATTATTTTGGTAAAAAGAGCTGAAAGCTTCCTTCTTGTGATTTAGAATTGTGGCCACTTATACACATTAAAAAGGGCAGGGGACACCTTTATTAGGATCCTATGATAGACAGATTTCTCAGAACATGGTTGGAGCTTTAGAATTATAGTTATTAGATCTGATGAAAAGGAAAAAAAATATTTTCGCATCCTCTCCAGTGCCTTCAAGGGCAGACTTGTCCATTACAGCAAATGAATGGGTATCTTTATCTGCTCTTCCTTAAGTTCTTGTGATGTAGCATTCATGTTCATATTTCCACCCACAGAGCTGACCATTTATTATATGTGGAAATATTGAATTGTGATGACATATTGAATTTCCCTGTTGTTAGAATAGTCTGGTGAGTTAACTCCAAATCATCTCAATAAAAGACACTTTTTAGCTAGCATCAATCTGGGTATCTTCCCCAAAGTGACTAATCCTAAAATTTCCTTTTTAGTATCCATATCCTTAAATTATATACCTGTAATAGATATGACTTCAGAAGGAAGAAGAAATAAGACAGAGACAATAAACACACAGCTGATTTTGTTTCCAACAGTAGAGACCAATTATTACCAGAACTCTGAATACATATAAAAGCACTCATTAGTAAAGGAAAAAAAATAGGTCTCTACAACTATGATACTCAAGAGAAAATAACTCAAACTCCTAGACAAGTCATACATGTGGGCAATATAATTCATTTGCTTATGGAAAGTCAACTTAACTCTGGGCAGATGGAGTAGTCCAAGATAAATTTTAAACTGTTTCTTTGAAAATACTTAAGAGGGGGCAGCTGGTGGGGGGTACAGTGGGTAGAATGCCTGGAGTCAGGAGGACCTGAGTTCAAATGCAGCCTCGGACAATAATTGCCTAGCTGTGTCACCTTGGGCAAGTCACTTAATCTCATTGCCTTAAATAAATAATTTTTTAAAAGAAAATACTTAATAAAATAATATATTAGTTTGTTAACCACATGAAACAATGTGACTCATATAACCTTGTACCACTGGTAGTTACATTTTAGAAGCATTTCCCCAGATACTCAACTTGGCTTGAGAATGACCAAATACTGACTTATACTACTAGCTACAAAAGTCAGTGTCCCAAAAAAGTGTAGGGTGTATATGAAGGAGCTATAAAGGACAAGGGAAAGTAGAAAGAAAAAGAAGTTTCAGAACTGATTTTATCTCAGTTTTGAATTATACTCCAAAACTCATACTGGATTGAAAAATCAAAATCAGACTTCACATTGTCAAGTTGGAAAATGTCAGATATGAAATATTTAAACTGTGGAACGCAGTCTTCGACTTTGAGTTATAAAACTTTAATTTTGTGAGTTGGTAGCACTCCAATAGTTCAATATTTTTAATTCTACAAATCCATGTTTATTAACTTTCCAGGTTTAAACAGTATCACCAAGTCTATTGAAACTAAATTATTCTGACTTGTCAAAGCTATAGGGTGGCTATAATTTGTTTCTATTTCTATATAAGTGACAAAGACAAAAGAAAGAACAAATAAAAGGAATTGATTACTACAGCAATTTCTTTTCATATTTGAAGAACGACTTAAAACACCATCAGATTCTCAAAATAATGGTTTCCAAGATTCAAATGTGCAACCTCCAGTCTGTGTCAACCTGATTATTCTGGATAAGTTAAGATTCTTAAGTTTGATGTATCTACTTACTTCCAAGTGTGCTTTTTCCTCTTATATTCCATCTTCCAAAAAAATTGATCCCTTTAAACTGCTTAGGATATACAATGGCAAAATCCTTCAAGAGGTAGCACAGTGGACAATGTTGGACCTGAATTCAAATTCTTACTCTTAGTTGCTGTGAAAACTGGAACATGTCATTTAATTCCCATTAGCTTCAGTTTCTTCCTCTGTAAATAGTAAGATAATTAGATCTCTCCCCTTACAGGTGAGGATCAAATGAAATAAACTAATATAAAGTATTTGTTTATTCATAATTTTAAAAATTGTTCATTTTACAGAGAAGGGAACTGAATTGCAGAGAATTGATGTGACTGACCTGGGGTCACAAGAGTAGATAGGCTATAAGGATCAGACCAGAGATTGGAACCCAGATTCCCAGACTCCAAATCCAGTCGTTTTGTGATTATGTCATAGAACCCTGGAAGTTCAGTAGGCTTGGAAAGACTCACAGATAACCCTTTTATTTAAGGAAAACCTCAATATTAACTGCTAATGAAGAAATGTAGTAGAAATAAACTGGAATTGCAGTCCAAATATAGGAATTCAAATATTGACTCTGATACTTTGTGATGACAGTCAAGTCACTTAGCCTTTAATCTTCTTCCCAGACCAATTTATTTTCTCATCCACCACCACCACTACTACTACTCCTTCTGCTGCTACTGCTGCTGCTACTACTACTACTACTACTACTACTACTACTACTACTATTATGACTGCAACTACTTTTATTACTATTACTACACTCCTCCTCTATTAATAATAATAATGATAATACCTGCTTCACCATGATGTTGTGAAGAAAGTGCTTTGTAAAATGTACTGCAACATTCACATGTGACCTCTCACCCTTGCTTTTGTGAATCCTTTTTATCACTGGCTCCTCAAGTTCATCATAACCCCCCCACCCCCATCAGGTCACTGTATGTTATAAAGAACTGGTTTGTTGAAAAAGCATTAGATTGACTAGGATTCAGAAATTCTAGCTGACATTTCCAACTATGTCACAAAGAAATCACTTAATTTAAATTAACTGGGTCTCAGTTTCCTCTTCTTTCTAATGGGAATAACCATTGTTCTGTATACATCACAGAGTTTTGGGAAAATACAACAAGATAACTGATTTACAAATACTTTAAGAAATATAAAGTGCCTGAATACCCCAAGAAGTAAATATTTCACCAAAATTCTTGTAATGTCTATGCCTTTTATGGGTAAACATGAATTCTGATACTATAATGCTGCACAAGTGGCAGCTGCTGTTGACTTCAAGATCCAAGTTAGATTATCCAGCACAGTTTTGATGAAATTCATTTCTCCCTCTAACTTAATTTTTTTATTTAATTCTGTTTTCTGGCTGTGAAGGAAAGTACATTTACTCTAAACCAAGACTCCAGGTTGCTGGCAAAGAAATATAGTGTGCTTTGTTTATTTCTTTTATTTCATTTATAATGTATATGATTTCATAATGATTTGTGCCGGCATCGTTGAACAACATACCCTGAACAGAAGGGAAAGCTCAGAAGTTATCTCAGCATCCAGGTTCTGCTGAATATGCCCTAAAGTAACCACAGGCTTTTTAAATTTTATTTTATCCAAATCAGTTTTGAAGGTCGTCTTATTAAATAAGGGTCCATTTTTCCTTCGAATATTTAATGTTCATTGTGTCTTCTTTTAAAAATTCATTTAGTAATCAGCCCTTCCTGGGCTTCTGAGTTTGAGGCTTTTGATGTTATTGTTGCTTTTGGATTTTTTTTGGGGGGGTGTTCATTTCATATTTTTCAGCCATCTCTCCTTAGATGGTCCCCCTTAAACTACTCCTCCTAAGTTCTGTCTTTGACACTTCTGAGCAAAGTTTTTTACTCTGCATAACTCTCTCCCTCATATGCATCCAGTTACTTCCCTGTTGAACTTATATGAAGCCTGAATTTGCCCCTGGGCAGCTTTGCCTGAGATAGCTAGTATTTACCCAGCTGTTAACCCAGGGGGTTTATTGGTCTTTCATTCCTGACTGGGGTAATCTCATGTCAGGATGAATGGGCTTTCATTTATTTTCCCTCCATATCTGACAGACAACTTGTCCTCTATTTGAGACATAATCTATCTTCATTTGGGGAAAACATTGTTTATGGTACTTAACATAAAGTCCGGTCCTTATGGACAGATTATTTACATAGCCAGCCAATATCATTCTCCTCAATGACCTGATCACAGAATGAGGAATAGAAGAGACATTATTAGTCATATCTAGTGTAATCCTCTCATTTTACAAATGAAGAGAATTGAGACTTAGAAAGGTTTAGCAACTTCCCTAAGATCATACAGGTAGTAACACGATTCAAACTCAGGTCCTCAGACTCTTGGTCAGACACTCGTTTTACCAAAATGCTGCACATTGTCACTCAGTCTTGGAACTTTTTAAGATATAACAGATTGATCCTGAAGATTACGAATACTGATTGTACCTCAGAATAACACTCTAGACAGATTGCTGAATCTGTGTTTCTGCCTGTCAGAAGTATAAGAATATTTTCCTCCACTTCTCTCAAAACTTGCAAGATGCTCCAACACCTTCCACCCCTCTATTGGTACTGCCAAGGGAAGGAATTTTGCTAAGCTGTAAATCTTTTTCAAGAAAATGGTGGTTGATGCTTCAACCTTGTGTGAGATTTATGGATCCTACACTTCATTTGGTAATCCTTAGTTGTGCAGTTAGCAGTTTTCACATCACTATCCTGTACCTCAGTCCTTTGTTCTGTGGATTGGGGAGATGGATTATTATTATATTAAGTACTGAGTTATTATTATCTCCCCACCATGCTTAATTATACAACAAGAAGACATTATTTTAACAATTACATTTTAAACTGGGAAGATATTTTAAATACTTTGAAACCATTGACCTGCTTGGAATCTCCATCATGGAGATATAACCATGAATATTGTTTTCCCTCTTTTTAAATTGAGGGAAGAGCAAGAATATTGGAAATGGGAAATGAAGGAATAAAAGGGTGGAATGAAAGAAGAGGGTTTGTTTCCTCATCTATAAAATGAATAAGTTGTATTAGATGATCTCTAAGGTTCCTTCCAGCTCTAAATGTATAATAATATAGACATGTATGTATAATTTATTATATATATATGTGTACCAATTAGATAAATTTGCATGAAATTAAGTCAATCAATAGTCAGTAAATATCCTACCATGAAGTCATAGTACTAAGTATTAGGAATACAAAGAAAGGAAAAAGACAGTCCCTGCTCTCAAGGAAACAGTTCCTTTCTGAGTGTTCTGGGAAGGGGAAATTGCATCTCACTGTCTATATGCAATGAAAATGAAAGACAATGTTGGATATTTTAAGGCATAGTCTGTCTCTCCAAGAGTGGAAGGACACATTAAATGACAAGTCAGGAAATCTCATCTTCATTAGTTCAATTCTAGCTTCAGACTCTTACTAGCTGTGCAGGCAAGTCACTTAACCCTATTTGTCTCAGTTTCCTTACCTACAAAATGAACTGGAAAAGAAATGGCAAGCCACTCCAGTATCTTTGTTAAGAAGACCCAAAATGTGGTTCTGAAGAGTTGGCCATGACTGAAAGCAACTTATGTGAGATACCTCTCCAGCCCTCACATTAAATTTAAAGAATACTCTAAGGATATTGTGATTCACACAGGAACAATTTACCAGAGAAGTGATATACAAATGATAATTTTTGGAACCAAGATATGTTTTCTTATTGACTTATACATTCAAAGTGTCTGTCTCTTCATTTCTGGTTGATTATCATTTGATCAAAATTTGCCTGATCTGTTCTTACTCCCTTCAGCTTATTAGTCAAATACAAACACTTAAATATTCTAGGAGAAACTATTTAAAGTACCTGCTGGTGATTTTGCTTATAAGGCAAAGAATATTTCTGAAATGTATACTTTATGCTTCCACCAGGGCATACATTAAGATCCCCCCACCCCTTAGTCAATCTACGTGGGGGGGGTGCTATGGTAAAATAAACAAGCATAGATAGACAGACAGACATACAGACAAGCACTTTGTTGTCAGCCATCTGGAGATGAGCTTTTCTGAACTTGGACTAATCCTCAGACAGTAGTGATGATGATGATGATAGCAGTAGTAAGAACAATAAAAACACATTTATAAAAGGAGAA